>NC_060195.1:42532080-42572965 GCF_021184085.1 Oncorhynchus gorbuscha
GCTACAAAAACGAAACTGCACAAAGGTACATCTGCACCTGCAGCCAAGTGCGAAAGACAATTTTGGGAAAGAGCTATTGCCTATTGTCACCAGTGTAGCGTTTGAACCGAGATATAGCTCAGTGGGTCCATCTTGGGGCGGAGAAATGACCTATTTTGATGTGCAATTGCTGTAGAACAAGCTAAACCAAGCATGTAATTGAAAGCATGCCTCTTTCAGCAGGAAGCCAAAGGAAGAGACCCTGGAAGAGTAAAAGGCCCTGCTTTGTGAGTCAAAAGAGCCGCAGGGACACCGTCGTGTCTCTCTAAGCCACCAAAACATCCGTCAAGAGAATCAGCCACTTAACTCAGTTAAGGGAGGGTGTGTGTGCGTGTGGAATCAAAAAGACGGGAATATAGAGTGTATGTATGCTCATGGCACCTCAGCAAAATGGGTCCGTACGCCGCCATTTGTTCTATGTGATTAGCTCATTTTGTATCTTCTCCCCTGCTGTTGTGCCGTCCCCTATATTACACGGACCACGCCACTCTGCGTTTGATAGACACCTCTTTATGTTTCTGCAAAGGGGATTGCATACTTGTCATGGTGTTAGGCCCACGGAGGGCCCACGTCTTTAATCTGTTGGGCCTATGCTCCCGGTGCCTCTGCCGAGTATACAATTTTACGCATCACGTTTACATGGACACACACACCAACATCACATACACAGTAAACACACAGCAAATGGCCCCAGTCTGATAACAATTTGGACCATTCATTTTGAGAAAAATTGAACAAAGCCTATTTGTGTCTGGGGTATTTAATACACTTTATTCTATGGTTTCAATAGGGAATAGCTTATGTAATTATCTTGAACTTAATATATAAGTACAGGCTGTAACACTGTGTGTACTGCGTACCACAGCTACATCTGTTTTTGACCAAACGTGGTCAGGACTACAGCAGCCTGTTACAGGTTAAGTACATTATTTATTACACTGAGGGTTACTGTGGGATAAGACCCACCCAACCAACAATCCCAGTCCACCAACAATCCCAGTCCCCCCACCTTCCCAATTCTCTCTCTCACCCGTAGCAGTAGGTGACACAGGCAGCAATGGAGAGCAGGGTGATGAGGACAACCATGCCCAGGGCGATGGCCACGTTCCTTCTCTTCTCTTGTTCGGCCTGCTGCAGCTCCCACCACTCCAGATCACTGAACTGACAGCGCTCTCCCATGTAGCCCGAGATACAGCTGGGAACACCACACACAATACTCACTATAACACACACATCCAGTAAAAATACAACACAAATTCAGAAAAAACAACAAACTCAAAACTGGGGTTGGCTGATTTATGAGAAAAGTTGACCAAATGCTTATTGAGAACATTTCTGTATATTTTGCAGACCGATGCAGAGGCAAACTTTAGAATCCTACATCGTACTGTTTTCTCTATAGCCTTTATCCCACTGTTGATGCAATCCTTTATCTCACTTTGTTACCAAAGGTAAAGAATAGCTGTATATATGAAACAACAGTGCCACCTACTGCCGTTATCAAGACTGACTTACTAGAGTGAAAATCCCTTTAAAAAAACAATATTAACCCAGCCACTGTATCTGAAAGGATTGGATAAGAGTAATAAAAACAGTATTTTTGCCCCACTAATGTTGTTGACAAGTCAGAAAATAACGGTGTTGACCCATGTACAAGGAGGGAAATAGGGGTACTTGCTTGCAGGCATAGGACTCCATCTCTGGGAAGTAAAAGCAAACTCCCTCGTAGAGACAGTAAGTGTCATGAGATGAGGGGCAGCTCTCCACTGTGTTAGTGTTCAGCCATTGGCTGGTGACGTCCATAGGCCTACTGGTGGTCACCCACGAGGACGTAGTTGACAACTCTGCAAACATGCAGAGGGGAGGAGTGTGGAGAGAGAGAGAGAGGGAGAGGGAGAGAGAGAGAGAGAGAGAGGGAGAGGGAGAGAGAGAGAGAGAGAGAGAGAGAGAGAGAGAGAGAGAGAGAGAGAGAGAGAGAGAGAGAGAGAGAGAAAGAGAGAGTGAGAAAGAGAGAGAGAAAGAGAGAGAGAGCGAGAGAGAGAAAGAGAGAGAAAGAGAGAGAGAGAAAGAGAAAGAGAAAGAGAAAGAGAAAGAGAAAGAGAAAGAGAAAGAGAAAGAGAAAGAGAAAGAGAAAGAGAAAGAGAAAGAGAGGGAGGAGACACAAAGAAAAAAGTAGGTGAAACAAAGGGGTGTCGTAAAAAAAATGAAGGTGAAGTTGAGCATAATTGTCTTCATAGAGATTGTTGCAGTAGTAATGTTTGTTATGATACTGTGTGTAGAACTGCACCTTGACATGTGTGTCCATTACCACTGTAGCCAGCTTGACACTTGCAGCGGTACTTCCCTATAGTATTGATGCATTCCGCTCGCTCATCACATTTGTGTGTTCCCATTTTACACTCGTCAAAATCTAAATGGGGGGGGGGGGAAATAAACATGAGAACGATTGTGAAAATGTAAACTATATGAAAAAGAAATGAAGAAAATGTATTTTTTAATCATCAAAGTTCATGAGTGAGTGTTCACCGGTACAGTGGTGCTCCTCTCCACTGAAGCCAGGGCGACACTGGCAGTAATATCCACCAGCAGTGTTGACACACACTGAGCTCTGGATACTACACAGGGCCATCCCCAACATGCACTCATCAAGGTCTAGAAACACAACATTACACATCAAGAAACACACCTAATTCCCTTTCTGAGTTCAGGAATGACATTTAAGTCCCTTTAGCAGATCCTCTTATCCAGAGCAACTTACAGGAGTAATTAGGGTTAAGTGCCTTACTCAAGGGCACATCGCCAGATTTTTCACCTCATCAGCTCGGGGATTCAAACTAACGACATTTCGGTTACTTGCTGAATTCAACCAGTTGGATTTAGGGGGCGCTATTTTAATTTTTGGATGAAAAACGTTCTCGTTTTAAACAAGATATTTTGTCACAAAACGATGCTTGACTATGCATATAATTGACAGATTTGGAAAGATGACACTCTGACGTTTCCAAAACTGCAAAGATATTGTCTGTGAGTGCCACAGAACTGGTGTTACAGGCGAAACCCAGATATAAATCCAACCAGGAAGTGCCGCATTTTTTGAAACCGCCTCATGCCAATGACTCCTTATATGGCTGTGAATGAGCTACGAATGAGCTTACATTTTCAACGTTTTCCCCAAGGTGTCTACAGCATTGTGATGTCTTTTTAGGCATTTCCCTTGAAGAATGGCTGTAAGGGACCATATTATGGCATGTGGTCACATGGTGTCTCCCGCAGAAAATCTTGCGTAAAATACTGAGGTAGCCATTTTTCCAATCGCTTCTTATGAGAAACCAACTCCCTCGACAGATATATTATCGAATATATTTGTTAAAAACACATTGAGGATGGATCCTAAACAACGTTTGCCGTGTTTCTGTCAATATTATGTAGCTAATTTTGAAAAAGGTTTGGTGTTATAGTTGTAGCATTTTTCGGTCGATTTCTCAGCCAAGCATGGTGAAGAAACGGGAGGAACATTTGCTATCTAACTGGGAGTCTCCTGAGTGAAAGCATCCAAAGTTCTTCAAATGTAAATGATTTAATTTGGTTGCTTTTCTTATTTTCGTGAAAATGTTGCCTGCTGCCAGCAGAGCCTAGCATAGCATTATGCCATGATAAACTTACACAAATGCTTGTCTAGCGTTGGCTGTAACGCACATTTTGAAAATCTGAGATGACAGTGTTGTTAACAAAAGGCTAAGCTTGTGTTTGAATATATTTATTTCATTTTATTAGCGATTTTTATGAATAGGAAAAGTTTAAAGGGGTATTTATGTCCGTTGCCTTATGCTAATGCATTTGAGGCTATGATTACGCTCCCGGATACGGGTTTGGAACTGGTTAAAGGCTACCTGCCTCCCAATTCTCCTAAACAGGAATTGAATTGGAAATCAAAAGGTACACATGTATGCACACACACACTCACCCACACACAGCTCTCCATCCCCAGTGAAACCTTCCAGGCAGTGGCAGGTGGGGTTGCCTCCATCCAGTAGACATTGCGCATTCACATCACAGCGGAGAGAGAAACAGTCATCCTGGTCTGGAAGTGCAAGGATGTTGCCGAAAATGTTTCAAAAGACCAATTTCACTATATAAACTGTGTATGTAGACAAAATCAGGGTGGCAGCCATTTGTGCTACTATGAAATCTACAGTATTGTTGTTATAGCAGTGTGGCTTTTACCTGACACCATCTTCTCAATGAAGAGTGTGGGCTCACTCCCTTCGTCCATGTTGTCCTCTGCCTCCTCCCCGTCAGTAGAGAGACCAGGCACAGGGAGAGGCATGCTCTCATCGTTCAAAGTTTTGTTTTTCAGAGAGAACGGGTCTGCAGACTCACCATCTCCAGAATCTGTAGGAAAAATTATGAGCAAAACCAAAGTTGTATCTTTTTAAATCAAACTCGACCTGAATCTTTATGAAAGGTGACAACTGGGGTTCATATCACCTGTTGATCTGTAGGATGGCAAGCAGCCTTTGCCATCAGCTGATTGGGCAATGTGTGAGTGACAGGAGCAGTGGGCGAATCCTAGCCTGCTCTCGCACACCTGAGCACAGCCCCCATTTCGATAGAGACAAACATTTGCTCCTGAGGATGACAATTAAACACATTTGGTAAAAGACTGCAATAAAGCAAAACAGGTTTTTAACAATAATATTATGGAGTCTCTCTCTCTCACTCTTCTTGCTACCTGGCTTGGCGAGGGGGTGAACCACAACTATGGAAGCTGGTTGGACCATGTTGCCATGGAGACGCTCTGGGTCCATCCCTGTCCATTTGTCAATGCTCAGGAGCAGCTGCTGCTCCCTGTCCGTGATCCACAACCTGTCCTCAAACACTGCCAGGTCAAAAGGTTGACCTGGACCAATCAGAAGAGATAATGGAATTACAAAAAGAACATGTATCATATTTAGTTAATATATTCTATAACCTTTTGACTGTGTGTGTGTTCCACAGAAGCCTCACCTACTTCGTTCTCTGTCAAGACTTGTCGGTTGGAGCCATCCAGGGATGCCGTCTCCAGTACGCCCCTCTTGCTGTCACACCAGTACAGTCTGTCTTCAGTGAAGTCAATGGTCAGACCACTAGGGGACACCAAGTCGGCACTTGCGATGACCGCACGATCACTTCCTTCCAAAGACGCACTCTCCAACACAGGCCTGGTACCCATATCGGTCCAGAACAACTTCCTCAAGAAACAGAACAGAAATGATAACTCACCCATCTGCAATTAAAAGGCAGAAGACAATGTGTAGAACATTTTTGATAAAGAAATATATTTAAAATACCGTACTTGGCTAAAGGATGAACTGCAATTCCCCTTGGTTTCTGTATGCCTTTGCTAATAATGGTCTCCCTGTTGAAGCCATCCAAAGTGCTGCGGTCAATAGTTGAGAGGCTGAAACACAGAATTCAAAAGTAATGTCCAAGGCCTAAGCTAAAATATACATGAAAAAAGAGTAGATATAATCTGAGGAGAATGAATAGAATAGAAACAAACCATGCATGATATAATTCATTGCTTGAACTTCGAATAGTCCAGTCTGAATGTCAATGTCAATGTAGTTGTGTGTGTGCTAAATTTAAATGAGGTTCTGACAATAGCATTGGCCCCAGTTCTGAACCCTGGGGTACACCACCCACCCTCGGTCAGTCCAGTAGAGCTTGCGGTTGACCCAGTCCACAGCCAGGCCCTCTGGTGAGTCCAACTCCTCAGTGAGCAAAACTTCCCTGGACCCGCCGTCCAAATCAGCACGCTCAATCTGCTTCAGTACTGTACTGGCAAAGTACACCTAGGAAAACACACACCTTTTATTATTTTTAATCAATTTGCCTCATAAGCATCATTGGCTGACATGGACCAAACAGTTTCACTAACTCATCATTGAGAGTCATGCAGTAACCAGCAATGACCAATAGGTGGCAACAGATCTGAATACAGCTTACCCAAAGTGCTCCATAGTAAATTCAGAACAGTCGAGTGATTCTGCGCTGCAGTTTTGAAGTAGTAAAACTGACCTCACTGTAGATCACTTCCTTACTTTGTTTTGTACGGGATCATAGTCCAGAGCTATTACTGTTCCGCTCGGCTCCTCCACAAGGCTTTGGTCACCAGTCCCATCCAGATTAACACGTCTGATGTTTACTATGTTGGCAAACAGCAGATAAGGTGGGGGTCCTGGAATATAATGAAATGAAGTGATGACAAATAAAAAACAAGAGGGCAAACAAACCTATTTTTGCATGTGAATGTGTGTGTGCTTGTGTGTTTATTTATTGTATGTGTTTACATGTACTTGTATGCGTGGCAGCGTATGTGGTGTGTGTGAGTGTGTATCAGTGAGGACTCACCAATGGCTGTGCAGCGTTTACCGTCTTGGTGGAGCTTATACCCAGGCAGACAGTCACACTCCCACCTACCAGGAGTGATGGGGGAACATTGCTGACTACAGCCCCCTCGGTCGGAAGAGGTGCAGCCTGGGTGAACCACACACGAGCATGCGCGCACGCACGCACGCACACACGCACGCACGCACGCACGCACGCACGCACGCACACACACACACACACACACACACACACACACACACACACACACACACACACACACACACACACACACAAAAAAAAGGGAGAGATTCAGTGACACAGCCTCCACTCAGTAACACTGAGCAATAAAACCTCCCCCTTGTAACACTGATAAAACCTCCACTCTGTAACATTGATAAAACCTCCACTCTGTAAAACTGATTAAACCTCCACTCTGTAACATTGATAAAACCTCCACTCTGTAACACTGATAAAACCTTGACTCTGTAACATTGATAAAACCTCCACTTTGTGACACTGATTAAACCTCCACTCTGTAACATTGATAAAACCTCCACTCTGTAACACTGATAAAACCTCCACTCCGTAACATTGATAAAACCTCCACTCTGTAAAACTGATTAAACCTCCACTCTGTAACATTGATAAAACCTCCACTCTGTAACACTGATAAAACCTCCACTCTGTAACACTGAATAAACCTCCATTCCGTATCACTAATAAAACCTCCATTCCGTATCACTGATAGAACCACCACTCTGTAACTCTGATAAAAAACCTTCACTCCGTGTCACTGCTAAAACCTTCACTCCGTGTCACTGCTAAAACCTTCACTCTGTATCACGGATAAAACCTTCACTCTGTATCACGGATAAAACCTCCACTCTGTAACACTGATTAAACCTCGTATCACTGATAGAACCTCCACTCTGTATCACTGATAAAACCTCCACTCTGTAATACTGATAAAACCTCCACTCCGTAATACTGATAAAACCACTCCGTATCACTGATAAAATCTCCACTCTGTAACACTGATAAAACCGCCACTCTGTATCACTGATAAAACCTCCACTCTGTAACACTGATAAAACCTCCACTCTGTAACACTGATAAAACCTCCACTCCATAACACTGATGAAACCACTCCGTATCACTGATTAAACAAGTCTGAAACACTGATAGAACCACCACTCCGTAACACTGATAAAACCTCCACTCTGTAACATTGATCGAACCTCCACTCCATAACACTGATAACACCTCCACTCTGTAACACTGATATAAACTCCACTCTGTAACACATCTCCAGTGGCTTTAGGAAAACATTTAGTGTAGTAGTACCTCTGCAGGTCTGTCCATCCGGCTGTAGTAGAGACCCTTCTGGACACACACAGATGGTCCCCTCACCAGTAGCAAGGCATCCATTATCGCACTGAGTCATATTGGCCAGACATGGTGAGGTCTCTGTTGATGCAAGGGCAGATAATTAGCAAATATATAAAGAACCCAGTGCTGTATTGCAGCTTGGCGGACATACAGATGACTTTATTCGAAATTCATGATAATATAATGTTGCAAAGCAGCTCTATCTCAGTTTAAGTGGTAATAATCCAACAAACATGTTATTCCAGAATCAGATGTCCTGTTACTTTGACTGATTTCAATTTTCTTTGCCTAAGCTGACCGTATCAATTGTGTCACTTGCAAAGCATTGCAGGTTGTGCGTTGAACTTAAACCTCGGGCCACATCCGATGCTCAGGCACTAATATCCTCCCGCTCATGCTACAACATCAGTGAACACACTACAGAAACCAACAATCACAAATGATTAAGGGCTATGCATGAAAGGTTGCGAGCGATGAAAACCAGTGGAGGAAAAAGTACCCAATTGTCATACTTGAGTAAAAGTAAAGACTAAAAGTGAATGTCACGCAGAAAAATACTACTTGAGTAAAAGTCTAAAAGTATTTGGTTTTAAATATACTTAGGCATCAAAAGAAAAAGTATAAATCATTTCAAATTGGCACAATTTCTATTTTTATTTTTAAATTTACAGATAGCCTGGGGCACACTACAACACGCAGACATCATTTACAAGCAAAGCATGTGTGTTTATTGAGTCCTCCATATCAGAGGCAGTAGAGATGACCAGATAAGTGAGTGAATTGGACCACTTTCCTGTCCTGCTAAGCATTGAAAATGTAACAAGTACTTTTGGGTGTCAGGGAAAATGTATGTATTAAAAGTATATTATTTTCCTAAGTGAAGTAAAAGTAGTCAAAAATATAAATAGTATAGTAAAGTACATATACCTAAAAAAAACTACTTAAGTAGTCATTTAAAGTGTTTTTACTTAATTACTTTACACCAGTGATGAAAACCAAAAATCCTGTAATGCTCCTAACACCACCTAATATAACACTAATAGTAACAACATTTAAATCCAAGGTAGATCTCAATTGTAGGCATATAATTTGATGTGCATGGAGGCAGGAGCTTGAAGCTGTCACGTGTGCTCCCTCTTTGGCCCCTAGCTCACCAGGCTGCTTGTTATGGCACACACCTGTCACCATCCCCACTCACCTGGACTCCATCACCTCCTTGATTACCTGCACTATATATGTCACTCCCTTTGGTTCAATTCCCCAGGCGTCATTGTTTCGGTTTAATGTCTGTGCGTTGTTTGTGTTTTGTATTATGTTTAGTTTATTGATTATTCACTCCCTGAACATGCTTCCCGACTCCCAGCACACACTGTCACGCCCTGACCTTAGAGAGCCTTTTAGCGTCTCTAATTGATTTGGTCAGGGTGTGACTTGGGGTGGGCATTCTATGTTTTGTGTTCTATGATTTTGTGTTTCTATCTTTTGGCCGAGTATCGTTCTCAATCAGGGACAGCTGTCTATCGTTGTCTCTGATTGGGAACCATACTTAGGTAGCCCTTTTTCCCTCCTTTCGTGGTGGGTAGTTGACTTAGTGGCACTATAGCCCTCTTAAGCTTCACGGTTGTTTATTTTGTTTCTTGTTTTGTTGGCGTCATTCCATAATAAAGTAATGTACGCTCACGACGCTGCGCTTTGGTCCACTTCTTACGACGGCCGTGACACACACGTTACAGAAGCAGACACAGAAAAAAACGGAATTGGATTGAGTTGGAGAGGACCGCCCAGAACAGTGGAGTGGATTTGTGAATGGCCAACGCTCCCAGAGGAGCTATGGTCCTAAATAAGTAGAGTGCATGACAACTTTACTCTCTTGCCTATTTTTGGCAACAACACAGTATTCACTGGAGAAAGCCAGATGGTTAGTGGGAAAAAAGCCTCTTAACCTCTACGCACCTTAATGAAATCCCTTTAAGATGTCTGCACTAATCCCATCCAAAAAGGTGAAAGTGTAATGAGAATGCTTTCTAAGTCCAAGGCCCACAGTCAACGAATGTGTGTGATGTACCACAGTTGCCTGGTAATGTTGAAGTAGAGACTAAATTGAAGCTTTCTGCCTTTTATTTTTTTTTATTTGACCTTTATATAACTAGGCAAGTCAGGTAAGAACAAATTCTTATTTTCAATGACGGCCTAGGAACAGTGGGTTAACTGCCTTGTTCAGGGGCAGAACGACAGATTTTTTTTACCTTGTCAGCTCGGGGATTCGATCTTGCAACCTTTCGGTTACTAGTCCAACACTTGCCGCCCCAGCTTTCTGTCTTGAAATCTCTTGAAATATGCTGACATAACTTTTTTTGATTGGAATCACTTATTAATTTATGATTTAAAAAAGTTCAAATCCATCTGGATTACATTGGTTCAGGTGAAGTCATCAATGAGAAACAATCAAAGTAAGGGGCTTATGTCGGTCTAATCATACATTTCACCATTGTGAAATGGTGACCAAGAATACGACTTTCCCAAAGCGGATCCTTTGTCTGCACCTCCCAGGGCATATGAACTGATTCCAGAGGCCGACCCAAAACAATGCCGCCAGAGGAGAGAGTGCCGGAGCGGTCTTCGATTGAGGCTTCAGATGCGCACACACCACCCACCTCTCCCGAGTATATTACTCGCTAATGTCCAGTCCCTAGTTAACAAAGTTGACGAAATCTGGGCAAGAGTCGCTGTCGGCGATGGTGTATGTTTCATGATTAACGACTCGTGGTGTAATTGTAACAACATACAGGAACTCAAGTCCTTTTGTTCACCAAACTAATAATTCCTCACAACCAAATGCTGACCGTATCGTCTCCCAAGAGAACTCGCCTCGGTTATCATCACAGCCGTGTATATCCCCCCTCAAGTGGACACCAAGACAAACAACAAGGAACTTCACTGGACTTTATGCAAAATGGAAACCATGTATCCTGAGTCTGCATTTATTGTAGCTGGGGATTTTAACAAAGCTCATTTGAGAACAAGGCTACCTAAATTCTATCAGAATATCAATTGCTGTACACGACTGAGTAACACGCTCGACCATTGCTACTCTAACTTCTGCGATGCATACAAGGCCCTCCCCCACCCTCCTTTTGGCAAATCTGACCATGACTCCATCTTGTTGCTCCCCTCCTATGGGCAGAAACTTAAACAGGAAGCACCCATGCTTAGGTGTATCCAATGCTGGACTGACCAATCGGATTACACACTTCAGGATTGCTTCGCTCACATGAACTGGGATATGTTCCGGGTAGACTCAGAGAATAACATTGACGTATACTCTGACTCATTGAGCGAGTTTATAAGAAAGTGTATAGGAGATGTTGTACCGACTGTGACTATTAAAAGCTTCCCTAACCAGAAACCGTGGATTTATGGCAGCATTTGCTCATACCACTGCAAAACACATACCACTGCATATAATCATGGCAAGGCGACTGGAAATATAACCGAATACAAACAGTGTAGTTATTTCCTCAATAAGGCAATCAAACAAGCAAAGTGTTAGTATAGAGACAAAGTGGAGTCGCAAAGTGGAGGCTCAAAAACGAGACGTATGTGATAGGGTCTGCAGACAATCACGGATTACAAAAAGAAAACCAGTCCGGTTGTGGACATCGACGTCTTGCTTCATGACAAAATAAACAACTTCTTTGCGTAATTTGAGGACAATAGAGTGCCACCGACAAGGTACTCTCCTTCTCCGTGGCCGACATGAGTAAAACATTTAAACGTGTTAACCCTCGCAAGGCTGCCAGCCCAGACAGCATCCCAAACCGCATCCTCAGAACATGCGCAGACCAGCTGGCTGGTGTGTTTTCGGACATATTCAATCAATCCCTCTCCCAGTCTACTGTCCCCACACGCTTTAAGAGGGCCACCATTGTTCCTGTTCCCAAGAAAGATAAGGTAACTGAACTAAAGGACTATCGCCACGTAGCACTCACTTCTGTCATCATGAAGTGCTTTGAGAGACTAGTCAAGGATCATTTCACCTCCACCCTACCTGTCATCCTAAACCCACTTCAATTTGCGTACTGTCCCAATAGGGCCACAGACGATGCAATCGCCATCACACTGCCCTATCCCATTGGGACAAGATGAATATCTATGTAAGAATGCTGTTCATTGACTACAGCTCAGCATTCAACACAATAGTAACCTCCAAACTCATCATTAACCTTTTGTAACTAGGGGGCAGTATTTTCATTTTTAGATTAAAAAAACGTTCCCGTTTTAAACAGGATATTTTGTCACGACAAGATGCTCCACTATGCATATAATTGACAGCTTTGGATAGAAAACACTCTGACTTTTCCAAAACTGCAAAGATATTGTCTGTGAGTGCAACCGAACTGATGTTACAGGCGAAACCAAGATAAAAATCCAATCAGGAAGTGCCGCATTTTTTGAAACCGCCTCATGCCAATGACTCCTTATATGGCTGTGAATGAGCTATGAATTAGCTTACGTTTTCTACATATTCCCCAAGGTGTCTACAGCATTGTGACGTCTTTTTACGCATTTATGTTGAAGAATAGCCGTAAGGGACCATATTTAGCAAGTGGCGTAAAGTACACAAGCAGCCATTTTCCCAATCGCTTCTTATGAGAAACCAATTGTCCCGACGCATATTTTATCGAATAGATATGTGGAAAAGACCTTGAGGATTGATTCTAAACAACGTTTGCCATTTTTCTGTCGATATTATGGAGCTAATTTGGAAAAAAGTTTGGCGTTATAGTAACTTCATTTTCCGGTCGATTTCTCAGCCAAACGTGAAGAACAAATGGAGCTATTTCGCCTACAAAAATAACATTTTTGGAAAAAAGGAACATTTGCTATCTAACTGGGAGTCTCCTGAGTGAAAACATCCGAAGTTCTTCAAAGGTAAATTATTTAATTAGATTGCTTTTCTTATTTTCGTGAAAATGTTGCCTGATGCTAGCAGAGCCTAGCCATAGCATTATGCCATTTTAAACTTACACAAATGCTTGTCTAGCGTTGGCTGTAAAGCATATTTTAAAAATCTGAGATGACAGTGTGATTAACAAAAGGCTAAGCTGTGTCTCAATATATTTCATTTGTGATTTTCATGAATAGAAACATTTTCTAGGAAGATTTATGTCCACTGTGTTATGCTAATTTGTTTGAGGCTACGTTACGCTCCCGCATGCGGGATGGGTAGTATCAAGATTAAGCCTGAGACCCTGGGTCTCGACCCTGCCCTGTGCAACTGAGTCCTGGACTTCCTGACTGGCCGCCCTCCCCCCCCGGGTGATGAAGGTAGTAAACAACATCTCCACTTCGCTGATCCTCAACACTGGGGCCTCACAAGGGTGAGTTCCCAGCCCCCTACTTTACTCCCTGTTCACCCACGACCGCGTGGCCATGCACACCTCCAACTCAATCATCAAGTTTGCAGACGACACAACAGTGGTAGGCTTGATTACCAACAACGACGAGACAGCCTACAGAGAGGAGGTGAGGGCCCTCGGAGTGTGGTGTCAGGAAAATAACCTCTCACTCAATGCCAGCAAAACAAAGGAGATGATCGTGGACTTCAGAAAACAGCAAAGGGAGCACCCCCCCTATCCACATCAACGTCACAGCATTGGAGAAGGTGGAAAGTTTCACGGTGTTCATATCACCAACAAACTGAAATGGTCCAGGCACACAGACAGTGTGGGGAAGAAGGTGCAATAGCACCTCCTCAAACTCAGGAGGCTGAAAAAACATGGCTTGTCACCTCAATCCATCACTAACTTTTACAGGTGCACAATTGAGAGCATCCTGTCGGGCTGTATCACCGCCTGGTACCGCAATTGCACCACCCACAACTGCAAGGCACTCCAGAGGGTGGTGCCGTCTGCACAACGCATCACCGGGGCCAAACTACCTGCCCTCCAGGACACCTACAACACCTGATGTCACAGGAAGGCAAAAAAAGATCATCAAGGACAATAACCACCCGAGCCACAGCCTGTTCACCCTGCTTCCATCCAGAAGGTGAGCTCAGTACAGGTGCATCAATGCTGGGACAGAGAGATTGAAAAACAACTTCTATCTCAAGGCCATCAGTTTGTTAAACAGCCACCACTAGCAAAGAGAGACAGCTACCAGCCTATAGACTTGATATCATTGGCCACTTTAAAAAATGGAAGAGTAGTCACTTTAATAATGGCTCATCTCATATGTATATAATGTATACTGTATCCTTCACTATCTATGTCATGCAGGTGAAAGAGGACCCAAAAGCGACTTGGCGAAAACAGAGTCTTTAATCCAGTAAAGTAAATACAAACAAAAAACACAACTTTCACTCGAAATGACGAGGACAAACTGGAGACTCGATCTTGAACAGCAGGTGAACAGCAGGTTGCCTCGGGAAGGCACTTGAACCAGACAGACTCAGACACCTGCTCACCACGCAGCATCTGAGGAAAACACGACACGACAGGGCGATACACAAACACAGCACGGTGAATTCTAGACAAGGAACCGACAGGACAGGAACGGAACACAAAGGAAGAAATAGGGACTCTAATCAGGGGAAAGGATCGGGAACAGGTGTGGGAAGACTAAATGATTGATTAGGGGAATAGGAACAGCTGGGAGCAGGAACGGAACGATAGAGAGAAGAGAGAGCGAGAGAGTGAGAGAGGGAGGGGGAGAGAGAGGGATAGAAAGAGGGAAAGAACCTAATAAGACCAGCAGAGGGAAACGAATAGAATGGGAAGCACAGGGACAAGACAAGATAATAAATGACAAAACATGACAGTACCCCCCACTCACCGAGCGCCTCCTGGCGCACTCGAGGAGGAATCCTGGCGGCAACGGAGGAAATCATCAATGAGTGAACGGTCCAGCACGTCCCGAGACGGAACCCAACTCCTCTCCTCAGGACCGTAACCCTCCCAATCCACTAAGTATTGGTGACCCCGTCCCCGAGAACGCATGTCCATGATCTTATGTACCTTGTAAATAGGTGCGCTCTCGACAAGGACGGGAGGGGGGAGGGAAGACGAACGGGGGTGCGAAGAAAGGGCTTAACACAGGAGACATGGAAGACAGGATGGACGCGACGAAGATGTCGCGGAAGAAGCAGTCGCACAGCGACAGGATTGACGACCTGGGAGACACGGAACGGACCAATGAACCGCGGAGTCAACTTACGAGAAGCTGTCGTAAGAGGAAGGTTGCGAGTGGAAAGCCACACTCTCTGGCCGCAACAATACCTTGGACTCTTAATCCTGCGTTTATTGGCGGCTCTCACAGTCTGTGCCCTGTAACGGCAAAGTGCAGACCTCACCCTCCTCCAGGTGCGCTCACAACGTTGGACAAACGCTTGAGCGGAGGGAACGCTGGACTCGGCAAGCTGGGATGAGAACAGAGGAGGCTGGTAACCCAGACTACTCTGAAACGGAGATAACCCGGTAGCAGACGAAGGAAGCGAATTGTGAGCGTATTCTGCCCAGGGAGCTGTTCTGCCCAAGACGCAGGGTTTCTGAAAGAAAGGCTGCGTAGTATGCGACCAATCGTCTGATTGGCCCTCTCTGCTTGACCGTTAGACTGGGGATGAAACCCGGAAGAGAGACTGACGGACGCACCAATCAAACGACAGAACTCCCTCCAAAACTGTGACGTGAATTGCGGGCCTCTGTCTGAAACGGCGTCTAACGGGAGGCCATGAATTCTGAATACATTCTCGATAATGATTTGTGCCGTCTCCTTAGCGGAAGGAAGTTTAGCGAGGGGAATGAAATGTGCCGCCTTAGAGAACCTATCGACAACCGTAAGAATCACAGTCTTCCCCGCAGACAAAGGCAGACCGGTAATGAAGTCTAGGGCGATGTGAGACCATGGTCGAGAAGGAATGGGGAGCGGTCTGAGACGACCGGCAGGAGGAGAGTTACCCGACTTAGTCTGCGCGCAGTCCGAACAAGCAGCCACGAAACGGCGCGTGTCACGCTCCTGAGTCGGCCACCAAAAGCGCTGGCGAATAGACGCAAGAGTGCCTCGAACACCGGGATGACCAGCTAACTTGGCAGAGTGAGCCCACTGAAGAACAGCCAGACGAGTGGAAACAGGAACGAAAAGGAGGTTACTAGGACAAGCGCGGCGACGCAAGTGTGCGTGAGTGCTTGCTTAACCTGTCTTTCAATTCCCCAGACTGTTAACCCGACAACACGCCCATAAGGAAGAATCCCCTCGGGATCAGTAGAAGCCACAGAAGAACTAAACAGACGGGATAAGGCATCAGGCTTGGTGTTCTTGCTACCCGGACGGTAAGAAATCACAAACTCGAAACGAGCGAAAAACAACGCCCAACGAGCTTGACGGGCATTAAGTCGTTTGGCAGAACGGATGTACTCAAGGTTCTTATGGTCTGTCCAAACGACAAAAGGAACGGTCGCCCCCTCCAACCACTGTCGCCATTCGCCTAGGGCTAAGCGGATGGCGAGCAGTTCACGGTTACCCACATCATAGTTGCGCTCAGATGGCGACAGGCGATGAGAAAAATAAGAGCAAGGATGAACCTTATCGTCAGACTGGAAGCGCTGGGATAGAATGGCTCCCACGCCTACCTCTGAAGCGTCAACCTCGACAATGAATTGTCTAGTGACGTCAGGAGTAACGAGGATAGGAGCGGACGTAAAACGTTCTTTTAGAAGATCAAAAGCTCCCTGGGCGGAACCGGACCACTTAAAACACGTCTTGACAGAAGTAAGAGCTGTGAGAGGGGCAGCAACTTGACCGAAATTACGAATGAAACGCCGATAGAAATTAGCGAAACCTAAAAAAGCGCTGCAACTCGACACGTGACCTTGGAACGGGCCAATCACTGACAGCTTGGACCTTAGCGGAATCCATCTGAATGCCTTCAGCGGAAATAACGGAACCGAGAAAAGTAACGGAGGAGACATGAAAAGAGCACTTCTCAGACTTTACGTAGAGACAATTCTCTAAAAGGCGCTGTAGAACACGTCGAACGTGCTGAACATGAATCTCGAGTGACGGAGAAAAAAATCAGGATATCGTCAAGATAGACAAAAACAAAGATGTTCAGCATGTCTCTCAGAACATCATTAACTAATGCCTGAAAAACAGCTGGCGCATTGGCGAGACCAAACGGCAGAACCCGGTACTCAAAATGCCCTAACGGAGTGTTAAACGCCGTTTTCCACTCGTCCCCCTCTCTGATGCGCACGAGATGGTAAGCGTTACGAAGGTCCAACTTAGTAAAGCACCTGGCTCCCTGCAGAATCTCGAAGGCTGATGACATAAGGGGAAGCGGATAACGATTCTTAACCGTTATGTCATTCAGCCCTCGATAATCCACGCAGGGGCGCAGAGTACCGTCCTTCTTCTTAACAAAAAAGAACCCCGCCCCGGCCGGAGAGGAAGAAGGCACTATGGTACCGGCGTCAAGAGACACAGACAAATAATCCTCGAGAGCCTTACGTTCGGGAGCCGACAGAGAGTATAGTCTACCCCGAGGAGGAGTGGTCCCCGGAAGGAGATCAATACTACAATCATACGACCGGTGAGGAGGAAGGGAGTTGGCTCGGGACCGACTGAAGACCGTGCGCAGATCATGATATTCCTCCGGCACTCCTGTCAAATCGCCAGGTTCCTCCTGAGAAGTAGGGACAGAAGAAACGGGAGGGATGGCAGACATTAAACACTTCACATGACAAGAAACGTTCCAGGATAGGATAGAATTACTAGACCAATTAATAGAAGGATTATGACATACTAGCCAGGGATGACCCAAAACAACAGGTGTAAACGGTGAACGAAAAATCAAAAAAGAAATAGTCTCACTGTGGTTACCAGATACTGTGAGGGTTAAAGGTAGTGTCTCAAATCTGATACTGGGAAGATGACTACCATCTAAGGCGAACATGGGCGTAGGCTTCTCTAACTCTCTGAAAGGAATGTCATGTTTCCGAACCCATGCTTCGTCCATGAAACAACCCTCAGCCCCAGAGTCTATCAAGGCACTACATGTAGCACCGAACCGGTCCAGCGTAGATGGACCGACAAAGTAGTACAGGATCTTGATGGAGAGACTTGAGTAGTTGCGCTCACCTGTAGCCCTCCGCTTACAGATGAGCTCTGGCTTTTACTGGACATGAATTAACAAAATGTCCAGCAACTCCGCAATAGAGGCACAGGCGGTTGGTGATCCTCCGTTCCCTCTCCTTAGTCGAGATGCGAATCCCTCCCAGCTGCATGGGCTCAGACTCTGAGCCAGAGGAGGGAGATGGTTGCGATGCGGAGCAGGGAAACACCGTTGATGCGAGCTCTCTTCCACGAGCCCGGTGACGAAGATCTACCCGTCGTTCTATGCGGATGGCGAGAGCAATCAAAGAGTCCACATCTGAAGGAACCTCCCGGGAGAGAATCTCATCCTTAACCACTGCGTGGAGTCCCTCCAGAAAACGAGCGAGCAGCGCCGGCTCGTTCCACTCACTAGAGGCAGCAAGAGTGCGAAACTCAATAGAATAATCCGTTATGGACCGTTCACCTTGGCATAAGGAAGCCAGGGCCCTAGAAGCCTCCCTACCAAAAACTGAACGGTCAAAAACCCGAATCATCTCCTCTTTAAAGTTCTGGAACTTGTTAGAGCAATCAGCCCTTGCCTCCCAGATAGCTGTGCCCCATTCTCGAGCCCGGCCAGTAAGGAGTGAAATGACGTAAGCAACCCGAGCTCTCTCTCTAGAGTATGTGTTGGGTTGGAGAGAGAACACAATCTCACACTGCGTGAGAAAGGAGCGGCACTCAGTGGGCTGCCCGGAGTAGCAAGGTGGGTTATTAACCCTAGGTTCTGGAGGCTCGGCAGGCCAGGAAGTAACAGGTGGCACGAGACGTAGACTCTGGAACTGTCCAGAGAGGTCGGAAACCTGAGCGGCCAGGTTCTCCACGGCATGGCGAGCAGCAGACAATTCCTGCTCGTGTCTGCCGAGCATGGCTCCTTGGATCTCGACGGCAGTGTAACGAGCGTCTGAAGTCGCTGGGTCCATTCCTTGGTCGGTTCCTTCTGTCATGCAGGTGAAAGAGGACCCAAAAGCGACTTGGCGAAAACAGAGTCTTTAATCCAGTAAAGTAAATACAAACAAAAAACACAACTTTCACTCGAAATGACGAGGACAAACTGGAGACTCGATCTTGAACAGCAGGTGAACAGCAGGTTGCCTCGGGAAGGCACTTGAACCAGACAGACTCAGACACCTGCTCACCACGCAGCATCTGAGGAAAACACGACACGACAGGGCGATACACAAACACAGCACGGTGAATTCTAGACAAGGAACCGACAGGACAGGAACGGAACACAAAGGAAGAAATAGGGACTCTAATCAGGGGAAAGGATCGGGAACAGGTGTGGGAAGACTAAATGATTGATTAGGGGAATAGGAACAGCTGGGAGCAGGAACGGAACGATAGAGAGAAGAGAGAGCGAGAGAGTGAGAGAGGGAGGGGGAGAGAGAGGGATAGAAAGAGGGAAAGAACCTAATAAGACCAGCAGAGGGAAACGAATAGAATGGGAAGCACAGGGACAAGACAAGATAATAAATGACAAAACATGACAATCTATTCTTATTCTTTACTATCTATTGCATCTTAGCCGCTCTGTCACTGCTCATCCATATATTGTATAGTTATATATTCTTATCCCAGTCCTTTACTAGATTGTGTGTATTAGGTTATGTTGTGGAATTTGTTAGATATTAGGTTTTGCTGTGGAATTGTTAGATATTACCTGTTAGATACTGCTGCACTGTCAGATCTAGAAGCCTAATCATTTCACTACACTCGCAATAACATCTGCTAACCATGTGCATGTGACCAATAACATTTGATTTTATTCGACATTTATGAAATTGCTCCTTTCAATTATTGATAAACATGCACCTGTTAAGAAACGTACTGATAAAACTGGTGAGGCTCCATGATGAGGTATTGAAAGGAATTGAAAAACTGAGTGGCAAATAAGGCGGGCTGCACGTCTGACTCCCTGACCTACTGTAAGATTGAGAAATTATGTGACTAAACTCAACAAAAAGAACAAGAAACTGTATTACGAAGCCAATCTCAATGACATAAAGAATGCTGGAAACTTTGGAGTACTTTAAATGAAATTATTGGCATAAAGATAAATTCAACTCCTTCTTTCATCGAAATCAGACGACTTATTCATCACAAAACCATTTGATGTTGCCAATTATGTTAATGATTATTTTATCGGAAGAGTTTGCAAACTTAGGCAGGAAATGCCAACAACGAACAGTGAGCCATTGTACTCAAGGATGAAAAAAATAAAAAATCATGAAAGTATTGCACATTTTCATTTTATAAAGTTAGTGTGGGAGAGGTGGAAAATGTATTGTCATCGATCAATAATGACAAATCTCCTGGCATTGACAACTTAGATGGAAAGCTACTGAGGATGGTACTGTAGCTGACTCTATAGCCTCCTATCTGTCATATCTTTATTCTGAGCCTAGAGGAAAGTTTTTGTCCTCAAGCCTGGAGGGAAACCAAAGTCATTCCGCTACCCAAGAGTGGTAAAGTGGCCTTTACTGGTTCTAACAGCAGACCTGTCAGCGTGCTGCCATCTGTTGGAAAAAATGGTCCTTGACCAAATACAATATTACTTCTAAGTTAGCAAATTAATAACAGACAAACTTGAGAGTGCTTTTGTAGAGAAGGGCACTCAACATGTACTGCACTGACATAAATGACTGATGATTGGTTGAAAGAACCTGAAAACTGAAAAGATTGTGCGTGCTGTACTGTTACATTTCAGTGCAGCCTTTGATATTAGTTTACATAACCTGTTGTATCTGTTGTAGCTTTTCAACTTCTGCCATATCGTGGATTCAGAGCAATCTATCTAATATAACTCAGACGGTTTTCTTTAATGGAAGCTTTTCTAGCTTGTGTGGTGTAATGCAGGGCAGCTCTCTTGGCCCTCTACTCTTTTCTATTTTTACCAATGACTTGCCACTGTCATTAAACAAAGCATGTGTGTCCATGTATGCTGATGATTCAACCATATAAGCATCAGCAATCACAGCTAATGAAATCACTTAACAAAGAGTTTCAGTCTGTTTAGAAATGGGTGGCCAGTAATTAACTGGTCCTGAACATCTCTTAAACTAAGAGCATTGTATTTGGTACAAATCATTCCCTAAGTTCTAGAGCTCAGCTGATTCTGGTAATGAATGGTGTGGCTGTTGAACATGTTGAGGAGACTAAATTACTTGGTGTTACCTTAGATTGTAAACTGTGACGGTCAAAACACATAGATTCAATGGTTGTAAAGATGGGGAGAGGTCTGTCCGTAATAAAGAAATGCTCTGCTTTTTTGACACCTCATTCCACAAAGCAGGTCCGCAGGCTCTAGTTGTATCTTATCTTAATCATTGTTCAGTCATATGGTCAAGTGCTGCACAGAAGTTAAGCTGCAGCTGGTCCTGAACAGAGCGGCATGTTTTACCTTTCATTGTATTCAGAGGGCTAACATTAATACTACGCATGCCAGCCTCTCTTGGATAAATTTTGTTTGGTCAACTTACACACATTGGTCTTTCACAGTCCCCAGGTCCAGAACAAATTCAAGGAAATGTATAGTATTCTACAGAGCCTTGAGTGCATGGAACTCCTTTCCATCTTATATAGCGCAATTGAACAGCAAACCTGGTTTAACAAAACAAATAAAGCAACACCTCATGGCACAACGCCTCTCCCCCTTGTGACCTACTTGTTGTGTGTATGTACTGACATGTATGTGTAACTGATACAGTGGGGCAAAAAAGTATTTAGTCAGACACCAATTGTGCAAGTTCTCCCACTTAAAAAGATGAGAGAGGCCTGTAATTTTCCTCATAGGTACACTTCAACTATGATAGACAAAATGAGGGAAAAAAAATCCAGAAAATCACATTGTAGGATGTTTATCCTGTTACTCCTACCCCCTACTTTTTTGAACATTCTGTTAAAAATCGCGCAACATTTCAGCGCCCTGTTACTCAGGCCAGGAATATACTATATGCATATGATTAGTATGTGTGGATAGAAAACACTCAGACGTTTATAAAACTGGTTAAATCACGGCTGTGACTATAACAGAACGTGCGTTTCATCGAAAAGTGCAGGAAAATCTGATCACTGAAAGTGGAAAAATATATCCATCCGCCGCTTCAACCCATTGTTATGGGCGAACGACATTAAATAGGGCTGAGGTTGCAGTACCTACAGTTTCCACACGATGTCAACAGTCTTGTCATTTGCCAATTCTTTGTTTCTTGGTCAAACGAACAAGAGACAGGCTTTTTCTTCAGGTCTCCGACCGGATATTTTGGTTGAGAAATACACGGACATTATTTCCAGACAGACCCCTATAGAAAACACTTCGTCTCGTGATTAATTTGATCGCTTATTAACGTTTACTAATACCTAAAGTTGCATTACAAAATTATTTAGAAGTGTTTTGTGAAAGTTTATCGTCGACTTTTTTAATTTAAAAAAATGACGTTACGTTATAAGACGCTATTTTTTTCGTTTATCACACAGTCTTCATAGATCGATATCTAGGCTATATATGGACTGATTTAATCGAAAAAAAGACCCAATAGTGATTATGGGACATCTAGGAGTGCCAACAAAGAAGATGGTCAAAGGTAATGAATGTTTTCTATTTTATTTGTGCGTTTTGTGTAGCGCCGACTATGCTAATTATTTTGTTTACGTCCCCTGCGGGTCTTTTGGGGTGTTACATGCTATCAGATAATAGCTTCTCATGCTTTCGCCGAAAAGCATTTTAAAAATCTGACTTGTTGCCTGGATTCACAACGAGTGTAGCTTTAATTCAATACCCTACATGTGTATTTTAATGACTGTTTGAGTTTTAACTAATACTATTAGCATTTAGCGTAGCGCATTTGCATTTCCAGAGCTCTAGATGGGACGCCTGCGTGCCAGGTAGGAGCAAGAGGTTAATGAATTTATTTGCAAATTATGGTGGAAAATAAGTATTTGGTCACCTACAAACAAGCAACATTTCTGACTCTCACAGGACTGTAACTTCTTCTTTAAGAGGCTCCTCTGTCCTCCACTCGTTACCTGTATTAATGGCACCTGTCCACAACCTCAAACAGTCACACTCCAAACTCCACTGTGGCCACGACCAAAGAGCTGTCAAAGGACACCAGAAACAAAATTGTAGACCTGCACCAGGCTGGGAAGACTGAATCTGCAATAGGTAAGCAGCTTGGTTTGAATAAATCAACTGTGGGAGCAATTATTAGGAAATGGAAGACATACAAGACCACTGATAATCTCCCCTGATCTGGGGCTCCACGCAAGATCTCACCCTGTGGGGTCAAAAAGATACATTACAGATCACAAGAGCGGTGAGCAAAAATCCCAGAACCACACGGGGGGACCTAGTGAATGACCTGCAGAGAGCTGGGACCAAAGTACCAAAGCCTGCCATCAGTAACACACTACGCCGCCAGAGACTCAAATCCTGCAGTGCCAGACATGTTCGCCTGCTGAAGCCAGTACATGTCCAGGCCCGTCTGAAGTTTTCTAGAGAGCATTTGGATGATCCAGAAGAAGATTGGGAGAATGTCATATGGTCAGATGAAACCAAAATATAAGTTTTTGGTAAAAACTCAACTCGTCGTGTTTGGAGGACAAAGAATGCTGAGTTGCATCCAAAGAACACCATACCCACTGTGAAGCATGGGGGTGGAAACATCATGCTTTGGGGCTGTTTTTCTGCAAAGGGACCAGGACGACTGATCCGTGTAAAGTAAAGAATTAATGGGGCCATGTATCGTGAGATTTTGATTGAAAACCTCCTTCCATCAGTAAGGGCATTGAAGATGAAACGTGGCTGGGTCTTTCAGCCTGACAATGATCCCAAACACAAACACACCGCCCGGGCAACGAAGGAGTGGCTTCGTAAGAAGCATTTCAAGGTCCTGGAGTGGCCTAGCCAGTCTCCAGATCTCAACCCCATAGAAAATCTGTGGAGGGAGTTGAAAGTCCGTGTTGCCCAGCAACAGCCCCAAAACATCACTGCTCTAGAGGAGATCTGCATGGAGGAATGGAACAAAATACCAGCAAAACCTTGTGAAGAATTACAGAAAACTTTTGACCTCTGTCATTGCCAACAAAGGGTATATAACAAAGTAATGAGAAACTTTTGTTATTGACCAAATACTTATTTTCCACCATAATTTACAAATAAATTCATAAAAAATCCTACAATGTGATTTTCTGGATTTTTTTCTTCTCATTTTGTCTGTCATAGTTGAAGTGTACCTATGATGAAAATTACAGGCCTCTCTCATCTTTTTAAGTGGGAGAACTTGCACAATTGGTGGCTGACTAAATACTTTTTTGCCCCACTGCGCACACACACACACACACACACACACACACACACACACACACACACACACACACACACACACACACACACACACACACACACACACACACACACACACACACACACACACACACACACACACACACACACACACACACACACACACACACACACACACTATATGTTAATGTTTTTAAATGCATGTAAGTCTTTAATCTGTTATGTATTTTTTCGTTATATGTCGGACCCCAGTAAGACTGGCTGCCACCATTGGCATCGTTTAATAATATTATTTTGTTGTTTCTGTAAATAGTGTTCAATACTGAACACAAGACTAGCTGGCATTGCACACAATCTCAAAGCCTAAACACACAACATGTACAACAAAGCCCTGTTCTCTTATTGTATTATTGTCAAGAGAAACATTCAAGAAGTAAATACCCATACTTTCCAAATCAACAGGACAATACCACTTGTGGTCAAGGACCAGCAAAGACATTGATGGAGAATTTCTTTCTTGCAGAAGTACTTTCTTACCGTGGCAGGTTTTTCTATCAGGAAGCAGAGCGTAACCCTTGGGGCAGGTGCAGAAGTAGGAGCCTGGAATATTCTCACAGCCCAGGGAACAGCCGTGGTCCCACAGGCCACACTCATTGACATCTAGGATTCAATTGTTGTATGTTTAGTCTGATTATTTCTTAGTAATCCTTGTAGGTAATAATCCATTCCACACTCAACAATGAATACAATTGCCAATTGCTAATATTTCAATTTCATAACATTACATAGTATTGTATATCAAAGCATAGCAAAGCATAAACAGAACCCAGCATTGGTGCTAAATGAATGAATACCATACCTTCACAGTAGTTCCCATGTTTGCTAAGGGCAAAGCCTTTAGTGCACTGGCAGATCCCTTGCTCAGCTGGGTTGGAGCACACATTCACACACACTCCTGTACGACCATCACACACTGTATTAAAAAGGTTATGGAATAAGTTTAGAACAGAGTTCAAGGTTTTGGAATAGAGTTGGACCAAACTTATTGAAGAAACAGCTCAAAAATCACTGAACTCTGACCTGGAAAGACAGGCATGGAGTCTTCAATCGGCTGGTTGAGGGGATGTACCACCTTGACAGCAGTAGGGGGGTGTGTCATTCGCTTTAGGTTGATGTTTTCTGCCTCAACCCCTGAGTACTTATTGACTTGCCGTATGGTCCGTGAACTCATATCAGTGTAGAAGACTTGCTCCAGGAACACAGACATCCCCAAAGACTGAGACCTGGAGGGAAGAATGCTCAGAAGTTATCAATAATATAAACCGATCTACAAGTGATATATCTAATTATACAGTATACTGCTCTAGTGCTAAATACAGGTAGCTGCACATTTGCAACATGGTCTCATTAGAATATGCCAAAACAGTGATATTTAACCACTGGAGTTATATGTCACCTATGCTGAAAAAAGAGTGACACTATAATGACATCTGCTTACAGTAGTGGCTGGTCAATGACATTGACAACATTCCCGTTGTAGTCACACGACCCAATGGCACTTTCTCCCTCCAGACTGAACTGGACCCAGAACAGTCTCTTGTCTGTCCGGTCGACCGACAGCCCTCCCAGTCTCTCCGGAATCTTCAGCACTGTAGTAATCATCTCTCCCGCGACATCCGACCTCTGAATACTGGGTGTGATTCCGTCAGACAGCCAGAATATAAATCTGAGGAAAGGTATAGTGGTTTTAGGGATAAGGAAGTGGCCCACATTGAAGACTTGAAATCAGGAAAGAGGACATGCCCAGACATGCCTAACCAAGTACACATGCGATTTCTGGGTATTGGTGATTACACCAAATTTATCCATCTACATTAACACAAGGTTAGATTGAATGTACACAAAACTGAGTGCACAAAACATTAGGAACACCTGCTCTTTCCACGATACAGACTGAACAGGTCAATCCAGGTGAAAGCTATGATCCCTTATTGATGTCACTTGTTAAATCCATTTCAATCAGTGTACAGTAAATGAAGGACAGGATACAGGTTAAATAAGGATTGCTAAGCTTTGAGACATTTGAGACATGGTTTGTGTATTTGTGCCATTCAGACGGTGAATGGGCAAGACAAATGATTGAAGTGCCTTTGAATGGGGTATGGCAGAGTCCATGCGCCAACGAATTGAGGCTGTTCTGAAGGCAAAAGTGGGAGAGCAACTCAATATGCTGGTGTTCCTAACGTTTTGTACCCTCAGTGTAGAACACGTTAGTGAACAGGAGAGAATTTCACGTAGGAAAAATACAGATAATCAAAAAATATATGCATCTGCGTTTTGGTGTACTTCACTTATACCTGCCTGGCATGAAGCAATCGCCTCTGAGGGTCAAAATGGCTCCCTTTTACCTGACCAGAGAGTGGAGGTAAGTGATAGGCAATCTGCCAGATTACACCTACAGGTATGTGCCAGCCGTGTTAAAAGAGGAAAGGATCCTTTAAAGGCCCAGCATTATAGTAACCCACAAACAAGATGGTGGGTAACTCTAAGGAACTGCATTGGGATGTTTGTCACCAGTGCTCTAATCTTACTCATAGTTACTTGAAAACATACAGAGATACATGTTGAGATAAGGTATCGCGTTACCTGTCATTTGGTGCAACTGCTATGGAGATTGGCTGCGATAAAAGTCTTAGAAGAGTCCTCTCATTTTTCCCATCTGTATCCACTCTTTTGATACTTCCCACTTCTCCACTGGTCCAAATGACAAAATTGTGAACCCAGTCGACCGCAAGGCCTGAGATCCCTTTCTCAGACGAGTGCAGCTTCTGAAAAGGGATGCAGTGCAGTTGTGGATCTATAACCATTCATGTTTTTGACTCAACCTTGGATACAATAGATATTAGCATATTGACCAGTGACAAATAGGAGGTAATACTTTGTCCATGGGATACGGTGTCCATATTAGGAAAGCCTCAGAGTCACAGTGTCCATATTAGGACAGAATTTTACATTACTTTTTACATTTTAGTAATTTAGCAGACACTCTTATCCAGAGCGACTTACAGTGCATTCCTCTTAAGGTAGCTAAGAGAGACAACTGCAAAACACCGTCATAGTAAGCACATTAATCTTCCTCAATAAGTAGCTATCGGCAAATGCAATGATAATAAGAAAAGTGCAAGCGTTAGTTCAAGAGAATAAAAGGTTGTTTATTTGCGGGTGGGGAAAGATGGGGAGGCGGGGTGTTGTGGCATGAATCGCGATACTCTTTTCAAGAGGTAGGTGACTGTGACTCTTGTGACTCCGACTCAGTCCTTATATGGACACCGTAATATTACATTCGGTCTCTTTTTTTAAGGCGATACATTTTTTTGAAGGTGAACTAGTAGTATGTGGATGCACCTGTCTCTGTGTTCCGTCCATCGCTGCTTTGTAGATGACCCCTGTCTTTTTATCGGCCCAGTAAACTCTCCCCTCTGTGTAGTGGAAGTCCAGTAGGATCGAGTTTCCAACACCGGTCACAACCCTTTTTTGATTCCCTCCATCAAGGTCCATCCGGTATATAGCCTTACCATGGCCGAAGATCAGATAGGGCTCTGGAGCTTTCCAAAAGGAACACAGATTCTAAATCATAGATGGTAGATAGTGTATGATCATAGTCGTCATCCCACCAGACAACCAAAATACTGTATAAATCTGGAAGACGTGACACACACTGGACCCACATCATGGACCCGGAAGTAACCCAAGATTTGAAATCAGGTACTAGATGGGACCAACTGAGTTATACTCTGCCGTGCTGCCAGAGCGCTTTCAATGTGAGAATACACAGAGCTACTAAAACTATTTCTGGGAAAATGTTCTGAAGCTGAATCAATGTGATATAATATAATACCATGACAAAGGAAGCCTATAATGTTACTGTTATACCTCAAATACCTCCTTTCTAGTGAAACTTTAGGAGCTGAAGTTGAATAGTCACATTTCTTGTGTCATGCAGCCAAAACTCAACGGCCCGTATAACTAGGCAGAATATATGCATTGGTACAGTAACTGAAGAAAATCTAAATTCACATTCCATTAAACCGCTTGAGATCAAATGAGTGGCATGCAGACGCAGTTCGGACATTTCAAGGTGAGTAAACAGTGCACAGTGTGCAGTACTATAGTGTGGCAGTTTGTAATCCATTGCTGTCCATTTTCTCCTTACTGTCACATAGTTTCCTGACTGAAAGACGTCCAGGGCTGCACAAGTCACCATTGCTATAGAATTGGCAACTTTACTAGCAGTCCCTTTTCAATATGTGCTGTTCTGTGCCGATACCTTTGTTGAACGAGTTGAATCATTGTGGCTGTCTAAAATCCTATTGATGGCGTTTAATGGGGCGGAGTTCAAGGCAGCTCTGGCTGCTTCCCAATAAAACAGTCGTCTCTTAGCAACATGTGCTTTCATACTCTCCTTTCACATGGTGAACATCCTCACATGTCAGTAAGGACTGTCTTGGACATTCCAGTCATTGGAAGTTTAAAATCATAGTAGCGCGTAACATACCAAATAATGTTATATTTCACTCAAATATAATTATTTCATGCTGTTTGGAAGAGAAAGCTGTTAACTGATTGAATCCAAAATCTTATTGTTTAGTGGAAACAGAACATCCAAGACAACCATTGTCTTGCGACACGTTGAAAAGGTTAATAACATGAATGTGTTGTGTTCGATTGCTCTTCCTTTGACCTTGACCCAAAACAATATGCTAATCTAGTCTAACATGCCCATGTCAACACATGGGTGAAGCATCATTATCATGTGCACCCATGGACACCAGTCACTGGTGTTGAGGAATGAAGACAACAATGAATCTCCATAGGCCAGGGGCAGAAAAACAATGAATCATCTGTCTGTGTGGTGGTTCATGAGGTCAATGATGCCCTATGGTGAACTTTAAAAACAGGTCATTTCTAAGTTGCTAGGATACACAATGGAGACCATTCAGGGCCATCCTTGGGGGCCATCTTAATGTTAGATTTTTTTAAAAATCCCCTTAAACAATGGTGGTCATTTTGTGTAAATCATGCATTTATGTAAATTGGAGATATTTGTGTAACAAGTGACATATGTTGACATCAAATTGGAATTTCCCCCTATAATCTAGTACACCTGACATGGAAGTGACCCAGTCTCGGGGATAACCTCTTGACCATGGAGAATACATTCCACAAGTCTCCACTGCGTCCACTGCGTCCACAACACTTGATGACGATGGGAGTGGCATGACCCGGTCATAGGGGATAACCTCTCCAGGTGTGAGGGGATAACCCTGACTTAAGCCTCCACTGACACCACTAAAAGGCAGGCACTCGTCCAACTGACCAGAGACCAGTACTGTCCACGGCCAGCTAGGACCGGCCCTACCCAGACCGCACACTCTGCCCAGCCAGCTCGCTGTGACGCATGAGAAGTCCGTCTGTTACCCTCCCACTCACTGTTTTCCCTCAGGGATAAAGGTGACCCTTGTGTAAGGGTCACTATTTACCAACTTGCCACAGCCAAAAACGAAATAGTGTCAGATGCCTTCGGTTACATGTACTGTAATGTGTGTATGTGTGGCGACTGACTGAAAATAATGTAAGGCTAATTTAAAGGAGATTACTACCAATACAATGCATCTGGTCATTTGTGAATATTAGACAGAAAGTCAATGCTTGATATTGGAGCTCAATATAATTTATGCACTGGTACCGGTTATCGTTTACACGTGTCAAAGTGGAAGGCTTTAGGATCAAGTTACATTTATTAAGGTCCAATTTGTTAAACGTAGATGTTTTCACAAAATCTAAATAGAAAAAGTAAATAGACGTAACACTATGCTCCTTAGTCCATACAACCAGTTTGTCTCTGTTCTAGAGTGAACACAAATGTTACTGTACCAACCAGTGCACACTTTGCTAAAGTACAGATGTGAACCCAACTCACCCACACAGCTCCTATTACCCACACCTGACGGGTTTCCGAGCCAACATGCCTTCCCAGGGGCCGCTGAGGCTCCGTCTTTTTGCACTGAGAAATAGACCAGCACTGCTGCGACCGTCACAACCAACATAATCCTGCGCTCCGTCTCAATCCGGGGAGCCGCACTTTACTCACACCAGCCAGGCATTCCTTATCTTGGTCAGACCGTGCATGCGAGAATTCCACCAAAACTCTGCGACGGTCGCTGACGGCTGTTGGGCATCCTTCTCCAAGGCCCCGGCGGGATGAGAGAAAGGAGAAGCCAGTTTCACATCCCAAAAGAGGTGGAAAACGAGATGGAGGCTGTGGACACAAAAAGGAGGGTCAATGAGTTAGCCAGTGGATTCTATCCCAAACTAGGCTCTGTGGGATCTTTTGGGCTCCTCACTCTGGCTCCCAGGTTGCTTAGCTGTTTTGGAAGCAAAGTATGAAATTCCGGACACCCCCGTGGTAAATTTTACACATCCTGGGCCAGGCTGGAGAAGGATTTTCCTCGAACAGGAGTCGGTGTCTGAAGCAGAATGCAGAATATGCAAGTAATGAGACAAGGACTGAGGCAAAGTCCCAGAAAACAACAGCAGCTCCTAGTCCTCACCCCACCCCTACCCCTTTGTGTGTATGTATGTGTGTGTGCGTGCGTGTGTGTGTGTGCGTGTGGACCCATTAGCATAGATATATATCTGACTCTTTTGTGGATTCTTTTCAGAAGAGAATTAAGGTGACCTCTGACACCCTTAACCTTCCACACACATCAGTACACACACATAGGGTAACAGACAAACAGACATGCACTGTCAAACACCTATTGACACGCACCAACACACACACACACACACACACACACACACACACACACACACACACACACACACACACACACACACACACACACACACACACACACACACACACACACACACACACACACACACACACACACACACACACACACACACACACACACACACACACACACCTATTGACACACCAACGCACGCACACACACACACACACACACACACACACACACACACACACACACACACACACACACACACACACACACACACACACACACACACACACACACACACACACACACACACACACACACCACTGTTATCCTCTTTCCCCCATTTTCTTCACCAGGGACAGTCATGTCAGTAAGACTCTCTGTGCTCAATTGTACACTGTTGTAAAGATTGTATAGATATCGTGTGTATTCGGATTAGAACGTGTACCTTATATGTGTGTATCTGTCTCTCCTGTATGACCGTCTCCCTGAGTTAATCAGGCTGGATGAGTAAGCGGGAGATCTCGGAGGAGTGGAGGAGACTTGTCAGTGGCCTGCTTGTTTTCTGTTTACTCAGTGCAATCGTCAGACTCCACCAACCAAACCCCTATTCATGCCCAGGATGACTAGCATATTGTTAGCAGCAGTGTCACAAGTGGCCGTTGACGTAGCTGTAGGAGGGCTAACGAGGCTGGAAAGGGCTATAGTGGAGCTGGAAACGTGCCTAAACAATGGCCTTTGTCTTGTGATTTCACCTCTGTTGACAACATTTGAAATGTCACTCTAGATCAAATTCTGCACATAGTGGACTCTCATTGTCATCTAAACACGCTAATGTATTTGGAAATGTCATGAAATCCACCTTGGAATACTGTGCCACTCTTAACTCTTTTGTCGTTTTTTGAGGGACATGGTAACACAATAACAAGTGTTTTATTACAGTGTTAGCCACTATAATGAGTGTATGTTACACTGAAGAATAACTACACAGTAGTAAGAACACAGTAAAGTGTTACCAAATAGGCAAGGGGGTGTGCTCAGACTAGCAGGTCCCTGGCCCACTAACCAATCCCATCACCACACCATCCCATCTGTTTGTCAAACACCTTGGCCATTGTCATGTTAACAGAACAGCTGGCATGACGGGCAGAACCCAGACACATGCAGCTGGTGGCATAGGACAGGTTATCCATGGGAATGTCTTTCCGGCTCCACCCATGTTATCAGGATTTACGGCCATGCCTGTTCAGGCACCCAGAAGGCCGTGACCCATTGATTACGGTCCCGCTTTCTCACTGTGCTCACCAGCCAGTGGGATAGGAAAGGAACACACATGGGTGACAGTGGATATATTTTGACATTTACATGCTCATATACACAGTCACACACATGGTTGGTGTATGTACAGACATCGACGTTCTCAATACCTAACATCTGTGAGACAGTGGAAGTGGAGCTCACTGTGGGATCGACAGAGAGGACAGAGGAAGGGTTGTAACATTGAGAAATATATGCACCTGTTGCTGAAGTGAGGAAAGGGCACAGAATCCCAATTTTCATGGACGTAGGCCAGAGATTATCACATTGGGAAATACCACACCTAATAGACAATAGTGGAGTTGTTGTACAGAGAGCCTATGACAGCACTGTAAGTAGTGCATCACACTGACCAACACTGCCATATATACCCAAATGCTTATGTGAAATATAAATGCATAAAGATTTTCTTTTATTAAAAATAAGAATACAATACAATTTTATGTACAAATACATGCTATAGGTCACACAGAAACTGTGGCATTTGTTTGTTGGGCAGGTCAAATCTTTTAATATACTAGGGATCGAGAAAATGTTTTAGGAAAGTAAGGCATCGATTAGGTTGAAGGTTTGACTTTAAGTGAATAATTCTTGTCACCATTGCCAGTAGTATAAATACATGGGTTGTTGGACTTGGAATAGGATAGCGGGTATGTCTATTGATACCATATTGAGATCAATGAATGTCATATCTGTTTATACCTGGTACGGCGTAGTGTATAGTGACAAAGAAGTAGGCCCGAATGAACACAGACAGACTATTGATTACGTAAAATTGCATTCAACGGAGTTTAATTTAAGCGTTGAGCTGTAAAGACAGCAATATCAAAATTGAGTTGTTACAATACCAGTATCATGAGCCCACTGAGCACACACTAGTTGAATCAACGTTTTCACGTCATTTCAATGAACCAACCTAGAATAGACGTTGAATTGACATCTGTGCACAGTAGAATATGATGATGATGCTATGACAATAAAATGCTGTTTGTTTCCAATAGGGCTGTTTTCCTCAAGAAATTAAAACATGGTTTGTTTTACTTGCCACGATACTTTTGAATATCGCGGTATTGGTATTGTCACAAACCTACAGTGAGCTCCAAAAGAATTGTGACAGTGACACATATTGTTGTTTTGGCTCTGTACTCCAGCACTTTGGATTTGAAATGATACAACAAGGTTACACGAGGTTAAAGTGTAGACTGTCAGCTTTCATTTGAGGGTAATGTCATCCATATTGGGTGAACTGTTTACAAATTAAAGCACTTTCTGTACATGGTCCCCTAAGATGTGGGAACTAAAAGTATTGGGAAAAATGAACTTAAATCAAATCCATTTGTATTTGTCACATGCGCCGAATACAACAGGTGTAGACCCCGTGAAATGCTTACTTACAAGCCCTAAACCAACAATGCAGTTCAAGAAATTGAGTTAAGAAAAATTTTACAAAATAAACTGAAGTAAAAAATTTAATAAAAAGTAGCACAACAAAATAACAATAATGAGGTTAGATACAGGGAGTACCGGTACAGAGTCAATGTGCAGGGGTACAGGTCATTTGTACATGTACCTTAGGTAAGGGTAAAGTGACTATGCATAGATAATAAACAGCGAGTAGCAGTGTAAAAGGGGGGTTCAATGTAAATAGTCTGGTTTGATTAGCTGTTCAGTAGTCTCATGGCTTGGGGGTAGAAGCTGTTAAGGAGCCTTTTGGATGTAGACTTGGTGATCCGGTACTGCTTGCTGTGCGATAGCAGAGAGAACAGTCTATGACTTGGGTGACTGGAGCCTTTGACAATTTCTTGGGCCTTCCTCCGACATCGCCTAGTATATAGGTCCTGGATGGCAGGGAGCCCCAGTGATGTACTGGGTCGTACGCACTACCCTCTGTAGCGTCTTATGGTCAGATGCTGAGCAGTTCCCATACCAGGCGGTGATGCAACTGGTCAGGATGCTCTTGATGGTGCAGCTATATACCCATGCCAAATCTTTTCAACCTCTTGAGGGGGAAAAGGTGTTGTGCCCTCTTCCCGACTGTCTTGGTATGTTTGTACCATGATAGTTTGTTGGTGAAGTGGACACCAAGGAACTTGAAACTTGAAACCCACTCCACTACAGCCCCGTTGATGTGAATGGGGGCGTGTTCAGCCCTACTTTTCCTGTAGTCCACATTCAGCTCCTTTGTCTTTCTAACGTTGAGGGAGAGGTTGTTTTCCTGGCACCACACTGCCAGGTCTCTGACCTCCTCCCTATAGGCTGTCTCATCGTTTGTTGGTGATCAGGCCTACCTCTGTTGTGTCATCCTCAAACTTAATGTTGGTGTTGGACTCATGTATGGTCGCGCAGTTGTGGGTGAACAGGCAGTACAGGAGGGCACTAAGCATGCATCCCTGAGGGGCCCCCGTGTTGAGGATCAACATGGCACATGTGTTGTTACCTACCCTTACCACCTGGGGTTGGCCGGTCAGGAACTCCAGAATCCAGTTGCAGAAGAAGGTGTTTAGTCCCAGGGTCCTTAACTTAGTGGTGAGTTTTGTAGGCACTATGGTGTTAAACACTGAGCTGTAATCAATGAACAGCATTCCCACATAGGTGTTCCTTTTGTCCAGGTGGGTAGGGGCGATTGAGATTGAGTAATCTGTGGATCTGTTAGGGCGGTATGCAAATTGGAGTGGGTCTAAGGTTTCCTGGTTGATGGTGTTGACATGAGCCATAACCAGCCTTTCAAAGCACTTGATGGCTACCAACGTGAGTGGTATGGGGCGGTAGTCATTTATGCAGGTTGCTTTCACTTTCTTTGTCACAGGGACTATGGTGATCTGCTTGAAACATGTAGGTATGTATTACAGACTTGGTCAGGGAGAGATTGAAAATGTCAGTGAAGACACTTGCTAGTTGGTCTGCACATGTTCTGAGTACACGTCCTGGTAATCCGCCTGGCCCTGTGGCCTTGTGAATGTTGACCTGTTTAAAGGTCTTGCTCACATTGGCTACGGAGAGCGTGATCACACAGTCGTCCAGAACAGCTGGTGCTCTCATGCATGCTTCAGTGTTGCTTGCCTCGACAGCGAGCATAAAAGGCATTTAGCTCATCTGGTAGGCTCACGTCACTGGGAAGCTCGCGGCTGGGTTTCCCTTTGCAGTCTGTAATAGTTTGCAAGCCCAGCAAAATCCGACGAGCATCAGAGCCGGTGGAGTAGGATTCAATCTTAGTCCTGTATTGACGCTTTGCCTGTTTGATGGTTCGTCTGAAGGCATAGCGGGATTTATTATAAGGTTCCGGATTAGTGTCCTGCTCCTTGAAGCTCTAGCCTTAGCTCAATGCAGATGTTGCCTGTAATCCATGACTTCTGGTTGAGGTATGTACCTATGGTCACCGTGGGGACGCTGTTGTTGATGCACTTATTGATGCACCTGTTGACTGAGGTGGTATACTCCTCAATGCCATTGGATGAATCCCAGAACATATTCCAGTCTGTGATAGCAAAACAGTCTGACCAACCACTGAGGTACTCTATCTCAGGCGAGCAATACCTCGAGACTTCCTTAATATTAGACATCACGCACCAGCTGTTATTGACAGGTAGACAAACCCCCCACACCTCGTATTGCCAGATGTAGCTGTTCTGTCCTGCCAATGCACAGAAAACTCAGCCAACTGTGTATTATCCGTGTCGCAGTTCAGCCACGACTTGGTGAAACATAAGATATTCCAGTTTTTAATGTCTGATTGCATAGAACGGATGGTAGAGGAGGGTTACCCGCTCTTCGATTAATTCTCACAAGGCACCCCGATCTCTGCCCCATTTATTTCCTTATTTTATTCACGCGAATGATGAGGATTTTGGCCTGGTCTCCGAGAAGCAGTATATCCTTCGCGTCAAACTCATTAAAGAAAAGTCTTCATCCAGTTTGAGGTGAGTAATCGCTTTTTCTTATATCCAGAAGCACTTTTCGGTCACAAGAGACGGTAACAGTAACATTATGTACAAAATAAATTACAGACAATGCAAAAAAATAAACAAAATACCACAGTTGGTTAGGAGCCTGTACAACATCAGCCTCCCTCCTGTGCCATTATCGATGCCACTATTCAAATAGTAAAAAGTTAATATTTGGTCCAATATTCATAGCATGCAATGACTACATCGAGCCTGTGATTCTACTCATTTGTTGGATGCATTTGCTGTTTTTTATTTTGGTTGTGTTTCAGATTATTTTGTTCCCAATAATAATGAATGCTTAGTAAGGTATTGCATCATTTTGGAGTCACTTTTATTGTAAATAAGAATAGGAGATGTTTCTAAACACTTGCATCCATGATTACGGATAATCCTTAATGAATAGTGAATAATGATGAGTGAGAAAGTTATGGAGGCATAAATTTCAAACCCGCCAAAAAATGCTAACCTCCCATGTTATTGCAATGGTCAGAGGTTAGCATGTCTTGCCGGTCTGTAACTTTCTCACTCATTATTATTCACAACTCTTTCAGGACAATCCGTAACCATGGTAGCATCCACATTAATGTAGAAGTGTTTACAAACATACACTATTCTTATTTACAATTGAAGTGATTCCAAAATGACACAATACATTATTTACCATTCATTTCTATTGGGCACAAAATAATCTGAAATACAACCAAAACAAACAGCAAATGCATCCAACATATAATTATTGTGTGCTAGGAATATGGGACCATATAATACACATTTGACTACTTAAATACACATATAAGTCAAATTATAAGTCAAATTAAAGCTGAAAGTCTGCACTAAACCTCATAGTCATTTTATAATTTCAAATCCAAATTTCTGGAATACAAACAACAAAACATTTGTCACTGTCCCAATACTTTGAGGTAACTGTATCTCAAAGTTGTTGTTTTTTATTACAAAGAAATTAAGGCTGTAACAAACAGTGATTCATCTGGCAATTATTGTCATAAAAGTTTTGAACACACAAAACCTTGTAGTTTTCCTCAAAAAATTATCCAGATTTAGTATTAACTTTCGAGTCATGTAGAGTCTTAATCTAATGCTAGCACAAAAATTCTGATCTGGAACTGTCACTCTTGTATGTCATTTGTGAGTCAATGCTCGACCTGGAACAAAGGAGCATCCTCTCTTGGGACTCCTTGGTCTGCCTGTAGGTCCACAATTCAGCGGGATTAGCGTTGAAGGTTCTCTGCTTCATTGATATTGTCTCAAACTTCACATATGTGTCTTTAGATAGCTCCTCGTCCGAAGAAAGCACATTGCTCCTGCAATAGAGTGAGAGGATCTTGTAGACTAGCAAACCAATGACAGGTAAAGCCACGGCGCAGGCAAAGCTGCTGATGATCATCAGCAGCTTGTTCGCAGCATTGTCCTCAACAAGGTCCAGAGTAAAGAAGTTGATACAGGGGTCTTTTCCCGCGGCACTTCCCTTGGAAACCAGACAAACCTGGTACCTCATTCCAGAAGTCAAGCCTTCGAGTAGAACTTTGCCACTCCCGGCATCGGTATCCATTGTCCTTTTGGAGTTGTCCTCCTCATCATAAGTGGAGTAAACAACGGTGAGAGGTGCATTGCTCGGCAAACCTTCGGTCGTCCAGAGTAGAACCGCGCTATCCGACGTTTCCTCCACGATCTCGAGATCTTGGACAGACTTGGAAGCATCTTTCTTTTCACTCTGATCCGCCGCTAGCTTCCTGTCGCTGCCTTGCGGGGTGTCGGATGGTTTGGATGGTGCTATCTGCTGCACGTTGCTGGGCATGGGTTTCTTCTTGGTGAGGATGGGTGGCAAGATAGCTGGATGCGTGGTGGTAGGTGGGGCGGTGGTGGTAGACGGCGCACTAGGGGAGTTTGAGAAGCCAGTTTCAGGAGTAGAGGACGTTGTGGATGGGCTCTTCCCTGCAGCCTCTATGTCTGGCCTCTCTGGAGGTATGTTTGTAGTGACATAACCTGCCACAGACAGGGTGATGGCAGCCTCTGCATTGCCGGCAAAGTTCTTAGCCTTGCAGCTGTACTCCCCATTGTCTTTGTACGAGACCCCATTTAGGCTGATGATGGACCATCGGACACCCTCTCCTGGAGACTCCTGGACAACTATAGGTAGATCATGAAAATGCAAACACTTCAACATTGCCAAGATGTAGACTTTATCTTATTGAAGCACAAAGATTATTTTATTGAATCACAACTGTAGAACATAAGTAAATCTTAACAAAGGAATTTGTTCATTTAAAACAATTTTTATAAACATGTTGAATAACACACTGTATGCATTTTCTTATAATGACATGTGTCACTGTTGATACCTGTGTTGTTGACACGTGAGCCATCTGAAGTAGTCCAGATGAGGGTAGGCGTGGGGTAACCCGTGGCATCACACCGCAGCAGCACATTGCTGCCCACCGAGGCTGTGATCTTGGTGGCTGACATCATGACGGATGGCTTGAGACATTGGTCCAGTTCCACCCTTTGGAACATAACACCAGCCAGGTTTTCAGGCCCGCTGCAAGACAGGAACTGGTCCATTAGTACCACTGACGTGTCAGACATTTTGGAAAGCTCGATCAGCTTGGAGATCCTGCAGTCGCAGACCCACGGGTTGTCCTGAAGACCTGCAGAGGACAAAAGTGGAAATGTTTGTGACTGTTATGTTAAATTCAACTTACATTTGTGTTTGTGAACAGGTTGGGAACATGGCAGTGGATCTGAGATTAAGAACATGCAAACAATGCTGTGATCAATGCTAATGCTAATGTGGCTATTAACGTAAATTGCAGTTTATCCAAGCTCATACACAAATTATACACATTTTGTCCTTTAGTTGAAGTATATCTCTAACATGATATGTTCTCATCTCTGTACATTTTGTACATATCTAAGTTCAACAATAAACATTCACTGCATAATATGCTATGATTTCCATGTTCATAAATATTTCCACCCAAATTATAGAACAAAAACTGTACATAGTTACATTTTTTAACAGCTAGAATTGTAATTCAGTGTTCTGATTCTAGGTATGCATACAGTAGTGTCACAACTGAGCCATCCTTCTGCAATGATCAGATTTACCAAACCGCTTACCCCTTCAATGTAGGACGATGCATATGCAAATAAAAGACGATCATTGGTCAGAAATCATATCAGATTGTGATGTCATTTTGTGTCTCCATTCCACCAGAACATAATACAATTCTTGGACACTATCATCATTTCCACAATTTCAGTGTTATTTCGACAACAAAGTGTGGAAATATCATTATAAACTACAGGAAAATCACATTTTTGATTGCACTGTCCCTTCAAGGCAACACAATTACATACAATATTGATTAGTAAACCCAAAATGTTAGTGTTTCACAAACACAACGTTAACATTGTTTAATATAATTGCCATTTTAACCCACTTTGTCAGGCAATGTTGAGCACAGTGCTCAATTACATGCAATATTATTGAGTAGTAAACCCAAACTGTTAGTGTTTCACAAACACAACTTTAACATTGTTTAATGTATTTGCCAATTTAACCCACTTTGTCAGGCATTGTTGAGCACAGTGCTCAATCTGCCAGCAGTAATGGGCTCCTGAGGGGTGCAGCGGTCTAAGGCACTGCATCTCAGTGCTAGAGGTTCTGGCTGAATCACAACCGGGCATGATTGGGAGTCCCATAGGGCGGAGCACAATTGGCCCAGCATCATCCGGGTTAGGGTTTGGCCGGGTAGGCTGTCATTGTAAATAAGAATGTGTTCTTAATACCTAGCTAAATAAAATAAAAATATGAAAAACATTGGAGGTGGAACCACAGTGTTGCAGCGCGCTGTGTTTGCCTCTGTCATGAAGAGTGGTGATTGTAGAAATCGGTAGTCTCATCGTTGAACGTCAATTTTGTCCTACAGTTTTGATATCTGTTCATCCTGAACCATTACACCTCATGGCACAGCAGGTTAAAATACTAAAGTAGAAATATAATTTTCTTTTTTCAAACATGCATGAAACATTGTCAAATTATCATCAAGTCTAAACATTTTTAATACCCACAATCCTCTAAAAACGGAGCCCGTGGCATATTTTTGCAAGACCTTAAAATGATTACATTTATAGAAATATTATTAAAATGGAGTAAATAAATCACTCGATGTTCTATCTCTTTGGTTACCTGCATCAAGATACTTACATTAACTTGGATTATATTACCTTGGATTTGTTATTATAGGTAGACTCACATAGTCACACAAAGTATCTGCGCATGTGCACAGTTTGCTTCACCTTGTGTACAGTGTAGTAGCCAGGGCACCAGAACAGCGGAGAAGTTGAGCCTCATGCTTCAGCGCTCTAAGTTGGGGCAGAAATGTACCCACTCTGCAGTTTACTTCCTCCATATACATCATATCATTGAGTCTAACTTTACATTTTTGTGTATAATTAAATTAACAAAACATCAAAATGAATGCAATTATATGTTGTTGTTTTTTTTGTTGTCAGTTTCAATTCACCACACACACACA